>NW_019641698.1:0-47460 GCF_000599845.2 Trichogramma pretiosum
AAATAGAAAAAACCTTCAATTTCCGCCCAAAAATATTGCGATTTGGCCTAAAACTGTCAATGCGCATGCGCGGGTTTCACTAGGATACAAATCCGAAAATCCTCGTGCATTCAAAGGCAAAAGAAAAGAGCATCTTCCTGTTTTTTGGCTTTCGAACAAATCTGCGTGGGTAACACAAAAAATATTTTTGGATTGGTTCACTACATGTTTGTACCGTCAACAAAAGAATTTTCATTGAAACAAAATCTTTCTTTCAAAATTTTGCTTATTATGGATTATGCCAAATGTCATCCTACTTCACTGCAATCATTACATCCGAATGTAGAAATCATGTTTCTCTCACCAAATACTACATCTATTATCCAACCTATGGATCAGACAGTGATAGCATTATTCAAGGCTTATTACCTCCGGCGAGTAATGTAAAAAATGCTTCAGGCCGTTTCTGTGAACTATTCTGATAGTGATATTCTCCCTGCGTAACGTTTGAAGAAATTTTGAAGTAAATTTTCAATTTTAAATTCTATTTCGCTCGTCGAAGAATCTTAGAGCGAAGTTAAATTTAACATTTTACATTCATGTTGGCACAAATCACTCCCTGATCTGATTGAAACATCTACCACTGGTACTTCCAACGGCGATCGAAAATTACAAACAGTAATTCAAGGGACTGTAGAAGTCGCAAGAGAATTTGGTGAAAAAGGTTTCACTGAAGCCGACACTGACGACTTTCCGGAGCTGATACAGCCTGTTGATGAACTCAATACCATAATGTCGCGTAGTCTTCAATTTAAAAATAGTTGTGAAATAGCATTAAATTCTTATAAAGAGTTGCACACAGACATGGTTTGGCGAATAAAACAATCCCGCATTACGGAATATTTTGAAAAAATCCAATAAAATAAATATTTTTAATTATTTAATATTTTTGTTATTCGACATTATTATTACAAGTATTTATATTATTATTCAATTATTCGCGGATTCCGTATTTGCGGTGTTTTTTAGGAACCTAACTACCGCGAATACGGAGGGCCACCTGTAGTAATTTTAAACGTTACAATTTTTACTTATTAGTTTCAAATTCCAATCAAGCCCGCATGTGATCGAATTGACCGCAGCAAGTGATTTTCGTGACAAAAGTGTATACTCACCTCAATGTAGCAGAAAGCCTTAACACATCATCATAAATGTACTGAAATGACTGAATTTGGTTTATATACACCATATCCATTTGCTAGTAATTTTACATTTTTTTACATTTTATTACATTTTACAATTTAATATGATGGCTTTAGTTACTACTTTTAATTTTCCTTAAACGATGTTTTTTCCGTTCGGGAATAGAAATTTATTATTATAATTTATTATTAAAAATGTATCGACGAATCATCGAATATAGTATCAATGTCGTATCGATTTCGTTACGATACGATATACGAGTTGTCAATTCGATACCATACCGATATTGGGGTGAATTATCGATATCGTATCTTATCGTGAAGACCTATCTCATTCGTACAATCGACGAAACGGAACAGATCCTCGTCGTCCATGTGCTCGGCGATTATGCGACAAGCCGTGTTCGGCAAACCGATGCTGCAGTGCTCGGAACAGAACAGATCGGTCGCGTACAGCTCCAGATGCGACCTCTGTAATGCCGGAACTGGCATTATCTGTTGGGCCGCCCTGACGAACCATCGTTTACTTGCCGAGTGTATAGTTAGTTATAAGAATCGTTATTAATAATTGTATTTTGAATATGATTTCATGTGAGCGCCAAGTGTAAAAGAATAGAACGTAAACACGCGTATACGTTGAGATACGAGAGCGTACATGTGAACAGAAGAAGGGAGTCGAAGATTTGCCTCGAGAGCGAACGGAGCTCGAGTGTTAGAGCTGAGCGCGACATCCTGGGGGATGTCTAGGTCGGATTGACGAGTACCGCTCGGCGAGTAAGATCCTACGTCGCCCGAGTAAAGAGTGCGAGTGCCGGTTCGAGTCGATCCGAGTGCGCGAGAGAGAACCAGCGGATCCAACGGCCGAGCAGACCACAAGGACGACCAAGGCTGGATCTGGACCAGGAGAAGATCTCGACATCGTGTGGTGAGTCGGGCGGCCCAGATCTTAGTCGTTGTATTTGTGAGTCGTACGCGCCGACTCGCCCATCAGGGCTACGATCGTCGCGTCTGCCGTCGACCGGGTATCCGGGTACTCACTGAAACCGTGTATACTATTTATTTAATACGAATAAACCTGGTAGTTGTTATTGTTATATGGAGTGTTTGATTCTTGATGGATGTGTGAGCGTAAAGAGCTTTCCTTTCCCGTATTGCATGAATCTTACAGGTAGACCCCGGACGTGCAGAACGGATCCACAGAGCCAAGGGACACACGTAACCGACGAGGTGCGTCGGGCTGAGATAATAGGTTACACCTCGCAGCGCGATGTTCGCGACGTGTCTCATCACCAGCAGCCGCGTGTAATGAAACGAGTGCAACATCGGCTGATGCCAGTACTCGGTCTTGCTCCTCGTGATCTTGTGGGCCTCCTTGCAGCTCATTCGGCAGGCTCGATGCCAGCGACACGGTTTTCGCCTCGTCGAGAAAGATTCGCTTCAGTGAGGCGATTTCGTGCTTCCACGACTCCAAGTGATGGGACTCGAGCCGTGAACGGTTTTCCGTGGCCACGGACACTTCCTTTTTCAAGCGTCCCCATCTCGACTCGAAGTATCGGCGGGTCGCCGCCGTCAAGTCGAAGTCCGTCGCTCCGGGAGCGAATAAGTCGCGCCGAACATCTTCGAGATTCCGCGTGTGGTGTTTTTGTAATCGGAGAAAAAAAAAGAACCAAATCAATAACGAGTTTCATAATTAAAAAATGGAGTAATAGCTCGACTTACCGATATCCACCCAACACTTGAGAATTTTGTATCTCGCGCTCAAGTCCAACTCGAAGCCGTGTTCGCCATTAATTGTAGTATCGTCGCCTGGATCTGCGCGTTCCAAGGATACTCATCGAGTTTTCCCCCGTGCGCGCCATTGTGATATCCAAGCGGAAGGCCCTGCTCTCGTACAGAGGCTCGAGGCTCGCGCCGCGCCTCGGCAGCGACGCCACGAGAGCTCGCGATCGAACAACGACGCGGCAAAGCCGAGTGGGGTGAGGTGCTCGCAGTCGCGCGACGCCGACGCGTAGCCCAGGTGAGCGGCGATGCGCAGAGGCGTCCAGCCACGGGTCTTCGCGTCGACGTCCGCGCCCTGCTCGAGGTATCCGAGCACCGTGGCCAGATCGCCGGCCACGCGGGCCGCGTGCAGATACGAGTAGCCCCCGGCGTCCCGATGATTCTCCCGGGACGTGGCGAAGAAGTAGTCGAAGATCTCCAGGTTCGATTGGCTCACGCGGCCGCGTCGTATAGCTCGCGCAGGGCGCAGTCCGCCAGCTCGCGAATCGCCGAGCGAGTTCCGTGCGCGAACCAATCGTCTCGTGAACGTCCAGACCCAGCTGCTCGTGCAGAAACCTGATCACTGCCAAGCATCGAGCGCGCGTATCGCGTAATACAGGAAATATCTGAGCGCGGGGAAATAGCCATTGATCCAGCATCGCGTTCTCCAAGACTATCCTTATAGCTGTGTGGCATTTTCATTCGGAGCCGTCAAAACTTTATTCGCCCAGAAGGCGAATTTTTTATATCTGTTGTTGTTGGCACTAGACACTTTATATAGAAGCTCTTTTACAATACGCGTGTTAGCGGCTTCATCGAGCGAGAGGCCCCTTTCTATTACTATTATTAGCAAAGCAGAGAAAGAAGGATCGTCTTCGCGCAAAGCCATCTTCGTCGATGCGATAACGACCAAGTTTTAATTTTAAAATTACAAAATTACATCGAGAACACGTGTAGGTGAAATTGAAACTGCACACACACACGCACGCTTCAGAGAAACAGAGAGAAATTACGACGTGAATGGCTTTACGAAGACATGCGGAACTACTATATAGTGAACGCGTCGTTCGATCGCTCATTGGAAAGTATATCAAAATTCCACCTACAGTACTTTAAACTGTAAGTTATTATTCCACAATTTTATGTATTATTGGCCACGGTGCAAGTCTCTTTTATAAAAAAAATTTGAATCAAAGATTTTTTTCAAGATTCTAAATCGTGTTTTTTCGGAGTAAATTGTTTATACCTTTCTTAGTATTTATCAGAGGTTAATTATAAACCCATATTTACAAAGTATATTAAATTTTACATATAAAATGAATACTCCGGAATTTTTTTCGCTCCGATAAGATGATTTAATTGCAGACTACTATAGAAAAAAAAATTCTATCCGTCTGGGCGTTAACGGGTTAAAGAATAATCTCAAAATCCACGTTGATCCTATACCCGAAGAAATCACTCATGCTTATGATATATTCGAAAAAACATTCACCCAAAACCATGTCGATATGGTGCATCGTGAAATGGCAACAATTTATCCCTTATCTCCGGCGATAAAAATTGCAATTTTGATGGAGCATCATGTATATTATTCGTATCATACTTTTGCCGATTTTATAAACAAACATTAGGCATTTTTCCACGAGTTTACAATTAAGGTTACAGCATTGTAATGTTTGTAACGCAAATATTTTGTGGTCACTATGCAGTTTCAATAAAAGTCTTCGTTTTGTATAAAAAATTTATGAAAGCACTTATCACTTCTTATTAGATTTTGTTACCAAGTATTACATACTTAGATCCGTCGAATTTCGTACGCTAAAAAAATCGACCGATAACTGCTGCTCGAGACGTCACCTATCGCCTGAAACTCGAATCAAGTCCATGACGTGTCGTCTCGCGCCGGCTCGGTCGGAGTCGGACTGCCGACTGGGAGTGACGAGCCAGCTAGCAGACAACAACATAACCTGCGCCGAGATTTGCCAGGCCGCAACTAGTGTGTACACATACTGCTGTCATCGCCGCTTGTCGAAATTGTTTTCCTTTTTTTTTTAATTTTTAATCGATCGCGAATCTGCTGGGCAAAATGGCCAATGAGACTTTTGTGCCTCCAAAGGCTCCCAAAGATCTCTGCTTCAACGAGATAAATTTTGTACAGGTGCAGCAATTATACTTAGATATTTAGTAAACAATACTCCATTATCTCTCGTTGACAGACTTGATCATGGATGTTTTACCATTTTACAGACGGTTTTTGATACCGATAAATTTCTCCAAGAGCACAAAGCCAACGTCAGTCTCGAAAAATTGCGGGACGATCTTGGGATTTATTTAAAAATTCTACGATCAGCGATGATAGAACTAATTAACCGAGATTATACTGACTTTGTGAGTTTATCTAGTAATTTGATTGGTTTGGATCAAGCGATAAATAATTTAGCCACTCCGCTTGGTCAACTGAAAGAAGAAGTCAAGGTAAAGTTTTGAAGTAAACAGTGAAAGTTTTTATTTTTATTTATTTCTTTTACTTTGTCAACAGCAAGTTAAACAATGTTTGGATGATACAATAACAGATATGACCAATAACTTAGATAAATACCAGAACATCAGAGACAAAAGACAAAGCATTCATAGTCTTATAAGATTCCACAAGTCAATTACTAAATTGGCAGATATTCTTAGTTCCTGTGATAAAAATATAAATACGTCAAAGCCAGATGTTTTAGAACGAGCTGCTATGCAATTTAACCAACTCAAGTTTCACTTTAGCCGGTGTCAGGGCGATCTATCTAGTGACTATATAAGTGTAAGAAAATAACTTAAAATTTATTTTTAAATTAATTAACAAAAATGAAATCAATGATTTATCTTCTAGAAAATGAGTGACTTGGACGAGCAGCTCAAGCATAGTTTAAGTTTGTTACTAGTTTCCTATGTTAAGCACAAAGATATTCTATTGTTAGAGAGATGTTTGAGAATTTACATTAGTCTTGATAAAGTTAAAGATGCAGAAGAAGTAGTAAGAAAAAAAATTGTTGTTCCAGCAGTAGAAAACATAATCAGTGATCATACTTTTCAAAATGATCCTGCAGGTTTAAAAGGAATTTATGTGAAATTGGAAAATGTTTTAGATAGTGCACTCAAAGAACTTTTAGATCTTACATTGAATTCACAAAGGTAAAATTAAAAGTTTTTTAAATAAATTGTGAATAGTGCAGCAGTGCCTATAATTACTAAATTAATTTCAGTCGTACAGTTAAAGGCTACAACTTTTTAATAAATAGTTATTGGCCTGAAATTGAACAAAGGATAGAAGACTATATACCCATGGTATTTGCTCCTGGAAACCCAGAATTATTTCATAAGGTAATAACTATTCGTGTTAGCAAAACTATTCTGATGACCTTAATAAATGATCTGTTTTATAATGCACTCTTCAGCGTTATCGAGAAACTCTGAACTTTCTCCTTAAACTCGAGCAAAGATGTCATAATGAAGATGTAATTGTACAATTCAAAAGCCATTTCCAATATACAAGATTCCTGAGCAAATGGAATTTGCCAGTGTACTTTCAAATAAGATTTCAAGAGATTGCAGGTACAGCTGAAAGTGTTTTTTCAGCTGCTATATCTACATCTTCCATTAGACAAAAGAAAGATTCCATTAATAATGAAGAATTTATACTTCATGCAACAAATATTGTGTGGGATTGTTTATTAAGAATATGGACTGATGACGTATTCCTACCTCAATTACTTGCAAGGTAATAGACCTTACTGCTTGGAATGTATGCTCATCAGAAAAACTTTTTAATTACTTTTTTGTATACTTTTAGATTTTGGAAATTGTGCCTTCAGTTGTGTTCTAGATATCAAGAGTGGTGTAAATTTGCTTTAAAACATGTATGTATTCTTAAGCAAACAGTTTTCAAAGAAAAACAAAATATTCATGAATTATTTGATTTTAGACATGGCCAGCCGTACAAGTAAATGAAACTAATCAAAATCAAGGACAAAGTTTACACAGGCTGGATTTCCTAGTAGGGCTTTATACAGATGTCGAGAAACTCGCAAAAAAAATTCCCGATATTTTAACCATTGCATCTGCTAAAGTAGTCAACTTATCATCAGTAATAATGGACTCGTTGAATGGTACGTTGAATTATTTTCAAGATTTATTCCATAAAATTCAGTTGAATTAACCTTTTCAAACAACACACCATTATAGACACCATAAACGAGTCATCGCAATGTCTCAAATCGCTGCTACCGCAAATAACGGAGGAGCTGGTCGGCGAACTGCTGCGACACAGTGGCACGCATCTGCGACAAATCAGCGATATCCCGAGATTGTTCAGGCGTACGAATCGCGAAGTGCCGACGAAGCCCTGCGCCTATGTACGTCGGACCTTGGAGTTTCTCGAGCGTTTTAGCGCGGATTATCGGTCCGCCGTACCCGAGACCTCGAGTCATTGGCTCTCTCTGGCCGCGTCTGGCCTAACTCAGCAGTAAGATTCGATCGTTTTTTTTTTTTTTACTTATTATTTTCTCTACTTTCGATCGATGGATCAAACGAGTGCTTAAATTATCTCTTACTTCACCAGGTACATATCGTCCGTCACCGACGTACTGACGTCCGTGCAAAAAACGGAGGAGAGTCTGCGTAGATTGAAAAAAATACGAGACAAATCCGCCGGCATTTCAACCACCGAGAGTCAGGGTACGAGTGACGACGAAAAAATCCGCATACAGCTTCTGATCGACGTTCAGAGCTACATCGAAATCGTACGTCAAATCACACATCATTATTTACCCTGAAAACAATTTAACTCAATACAAAAATCTACTCTTTACAGATCAAAGAACTGGGCCTGACCGAAGCAGAGGTGGGAAATTTGAATCAACTTCTGCAAATAGTGGAAACCGCTGCGAAAAGCAAAGCCGAAGCGAAATAACGACGTTACCATTAACGATCTTGCGTAAGGTAATTTTTTTTTTTTTTTTTTTCATTAAAAAAATCTACTTGGCTCTCGAAAATTGAAAAAGAGGAAAAAAAACAACAAAAAATTAGGCGCACGCTAATTCGTCGCACGCCACCTTTTTAATTGAATTACGCCCCGCACCAAGTGTATTTGCAAACATGATGCAACGCCCGCTCGCGCTGAACTCGGCATATAAACAGCGAAATTAGCGAGCTGTTGACGACGACGCGTGATCCGAGAAAAAAAAAAGGGAGGGAGGGGACAGGAGGCTCGTCGTTTGACATGAAAATTAAACCAGCGGCTTTTAAAACCATTAACTCCGAGCAACAAAACCAGCGCCTGGAGTAATCGGCTTTGCTAAAAATAACATCGAAAAAAAAAAATAAACAAATTATCCATTCGCGTTAATAATCTGCTCTTGATATAGTTCTCGATATTTTTTTCGTGACGACACTACTTGCGAGATATTTTCGATTAATATTTTTGTTGTCTTTTTCTACTTTCAGATTCCGCAGGCCCCGGAGCTACGACGGGCATGAAGATATGTTACAATAAACGTGCAGACTGCATCGACAATTTTCGGCAGAGCCGCAGCTTCGAAAGCTCGAAAAACGAGACGACACACGACCGACTCCTTCGGAAACCCTAGCACTCGTAGAATTTCGCGCGCGATGTAAAAGCTACGTACGTACGTACGTCTGGATGACGCTACGTGGTATATATCTCTCTACTGTGCCGCTATACACACTACATCCGCTGCTTGATCCGCCGAAACAGGATTAAAAAAAGAAAAAAAAAAGAAGAAGAAGAAACCTCAGCAAGTCGAGAGCTTCCGCGGCTCGGTATATAAAACGGCCTCGCGGCTCACGCGCGCAACGCAGTCGACCGAGAATCGTCGTCGCGCGCACGTTTCTATATACATTATTTATATAATTGTTGTAATATATATAATAAATATAACGACGTCATCATGGTGGTGAATTTCAAGGTGTTTAAAAAGTGCTCGCCCAACGGCAAGCTGGCCATCTACCTGGGCAAGCGCGACTTCATCGACTATCTGTCGGGGGTCGAGCCGATCGACGGCGTCGTCCTCCTCGATCAGGGCTACGTCGACACCCAGCGACGCGTCTGGATCCAGCTCGTCTGCAGCTTTCGCTACGGCCGCGAGGAGGACGAGGTGATGGGCCTGAACTTCCAGAAGGAGCTCTACCTCGCCTCGGAGCAGCTGTTCCCCCCGCCTGCGCGCAAGACCGAGCGCAACTTCACCAAGCTGCAGGAGCGCCTGATACGCAAGCTCGGCCCGAACGCGGTGCCGTTCACCTTCGAGTTCCCGGCGACGTCGCCGTCGAGCGTCACCCTGCAGCCGGGCCCGGACGAGCACGGCGAGCCCTGCGGCGTCACCTACACGATCAAGGTGTTCGCGGGAGAGAGCGAGACCGACGTCGGCCACAAGCGCAGCAGCGTCGCCATGGGCATACGCAAGATCCAGTACGCGCCGACCAAGCAGGGCCGCCAGCCGTGCACCGTGGTGCGCAAGGACTTCCTGCTGAGTCCGGGCGAGCTCGAGCTCGAGGTCACCCTCGACAAGCAGCTCTATCATCACGGCGAGCGCATCGCCGTCAGCGTGGCGGTGCGCAACAGCAGCAACAAGGTCGTGAAGAAGATCAAGGCCCTGGTGCAGCAGGGCATCGACGTCGTCATCTTCCAGAACGGCCAGTTTCGCACGGTCATCGACGCCGTCGAGTCCCAGGACGGCTGCCCCATCAATCCGGGCTCGAATCTCCAGAAGGTGCTCTACCTGCAGCCCCAGATCGAGCCCAACAGGGCGCGACGCGGCATCGCCCTGGACGGCCTGCTCAAGGGCGAGGCGGGGGAGCTGGCCTCGAGCACGCTCCTGACGTCGCCCGACGTGCGCGACACCTTCGGCATCGTCGTCTCGTACGCGGTCAAGGTCAAGCTGTATCTCGGCGCGCTCGGTGGCGAGCTGTCGGCCGAGCTGCCCTTCATACTGATGCGGCCGAAGCCCGCCACGGATCGGCTCAAGGTCGTCAGCACCGACGACAGGCTCCACATCGAGGACGTGCACCAGCAGCAGTACCAGCAGGACGAGAAGAAGGAGAAATATTGAATTGTTTCTAGATAGGCACTTCTTTTGTATTTCGAGTTATGATGCCGCCGCAGCTACTTTCTCGTATTATGCGCGCGTTGTTGTCGTGTCGTTGCTCGCTACGCGGAACATAGCAGCATGTACTTTTTTTTTTTTTTTTAAATCTTTGGCAATTGTGCGCGATGAATTTTTAATCCGGGGTTGCACACGAGAACGTATACATACGGTGCGGCGTAACGCTTTTTTCATCGTGAAATTGAGCAAGCGGTTTGACTTTCGTTGATTATACAGACGATGATCGATCGGTAAAGTCAATTTTGTCCAACTCTCCTGCAATTACTTTCACGCTTTCGTTTTGCATTTTTATCGCTCTAGTTTTCTCTATATATTGTGATAATCGAATTCATGAAAGCTTTTTCTTCCACGACGGGGTAAAAAAATAAAATAAAATAAAATAAAAAACTGGTGAACGGGTAAAGAATTATATTTTAACGAGGAATATATAAGTTAGTTAAGCGTTAATGAATTTTTCGAAGCTTTTTATGCATCTGGGAGAAGGAGTTTGTAAAAAAAAAAGAAAAGTAATAATAATCCAATTTACCGTATTACACGTAAATTGCGTTTGCTTCGTCGTTGCGTCGACGAAGGCAAGTCTCTCGCGTAGGCGCTCTATTGTAATTATATTTTATTTAGATCAATTTTAAATAAAACAAAATCTAGGTTGTATCATATTATAATACTTGTAACGATTATTATTTATTTATTTATTGTAAAAAAAAGAAGAAAAAACACAAGAGACGAAGAGGCAGATTATACACACGACATATTACTGGAATAATATGTGATATTTCAATAAACAATTACAGAGAATTAACTTTTGACTTTATGCATTATTCAACTTTTCAATATCTAAACGCTTTTAATGCTGATTATTTTCCGAGTAAACAAACAAAGAGAGAAAGAGAGAGAGGCACCCACGCGCATCGACACCGCTGTAATCTATTTTAATTAGATTAAAAGGCACACAAAGTTCTCTCTTTCTCTCTCTTGGCTCATAAAATGTGAATTTGTAGAGCAAATTTTCACGAACAATTGCAACGATGAGAGACGCTCCTCGAAAAGTAACCGAAGTAAAAAAAAAAAAAAAAATTAGTATAAAGATATTGTATTTCTCGCGAAAGGCGATTTTGTCTTTATCTCGCTCGAACGATCGCTCGCTGCTCGGTTCGCACATGTGTGTAACACTCGATGCTCTCGGTCTACATAGATAAAGAGACCCCGCCGTGCTCGCGCATCGCCAGAATAAGCCGATGATGATTTGTTGGTGTGCCCTCGCGTATACCAAGAGAGAGAGTAAGTACATTATATACGCGTTGGTATGTGTGTGCGATACATGTATATAAACGCGATGATCGGCAATTGTTTATCGAATTTTTTTGCTCTTCTTTCATTCTTTCTTTCTTTTTTTTTTGCAACAACGCCCAACTAATCTAATCTGTATATAAGACGAGTCGCGTTTATTCTCGCAAGTTCGCATTTTTGTTCGCGTGAATTATTGCAGCAGCAGCAGCAGCGGCAAATTTTTCGATGAATGAAGCGATCGGTATATCGTTTCGCGCAAGACCCACTGTGCAGTATTCCGACTCGACTCGAGGGACCGCGTGTATCGGCAGTTATTTCAAACCTTCGAGTGATCTGCCATTGTTTATTTTCATTTTCTTTTCTTTTTTCTCATCTCCATCTCTCTCTCTCTCTCTCTCTCTCTCTCTCTCTCTCTCTCTCTTACTCGACCATAACAAATCAAAAACGAGTGTGTTACATTTCTATAATTAAAAGGCACAGACACATGGCAGTGTTGTAGGGCCACGTCGTTTGTATATATGCACACGTACGAGTTAAAAATAAAGCCCCCGCACACATATACATTATAAGCACATAGCCAAAAAAAAGTTGAAAAGATTTCGCGCGTATCGTGTAAAAAAGCTCGACTCGAGTTGCGCTCGCGCGCGGAGAAATTTACTCGCGCACGAACGCGAAGAAAGAGACGAAGAAGAAGTAGAAGAAGTTATATGTACGTGCAACAACGAAAAAAATGTGATATATCGAAGATAATACACGCACTGCATATACACGAAATCTCACTTTTGCCCGCTATAAGCGAGCGAAGGATTTCACTACTCGCGGTCTGCAACTCGTGCACGCGCGAATGATATCGCGCGCTTCAATTCCAAAGTATACGACGATGTTGATAATAATAATAATAATGATATTTAATAATGGTAATGATAATAATGCAACATTAGCGGGGGGGCATCGGGTAAAAATTTCATTCTATACATTACGCGCGGCAGAGCAAATAAAACGCATATATTTAGCTTTCGCTTTATAAATAGCGCCCGGCGCGTATATAGCCGAGCTCAACGGCAGTCGGAATCTACGCTACTCGGCTATACTACTACTACTACTATCACGCACGGTGAGCGAATCTGTGTGTGTGTGTATGTGTGCGAGCTCTAGGCATAGCTGAAGTTTTCTCCGCGCTTATGTACTCTCGAGAGCATTTTAATGCGTTGAGTAGACCCCGTATGCATTTTTCACGTATGTAAAGTAATCAAAACAAAAAATCCCAATTCTGTTTACGTCAGTGATGCTGAAAAGTTTGTATATAATTGAAACAGAGGGAGAAACGAGAGCGTCGTGAAATCAAAAAAAGCTCATTTTTCCTTCTTCTACGATCCTATAACAACCGGAGCTTTTCTCTCTCTCTCTCTTATGCTCCGAAATTTCGACGCCTGCTCCCATTGTGTAGCTTCTATACGTATCCATCTATACGTGTGTGTGTGTCGGTATTTCGAGAGCCGGCCAACCGTCCCCGTAGACTCTCTGCTCCAATGTGGTAGTACGAGCCTCTCGACTTTTTCTGCTGCCTCGACACTCGAACTGTTTAATACCCGCAAGGCCTGTAGCACAATATATTATATCTATATAGCTGCTGCCACCGCCAGCCAGCGCGAAACGGCTGATAGAGCCCGCAAAATAAGCCGGCGGCGGCGGAGACTCTCGAGAGCGCTGTGGACTCGGGCGCCGCTAGTGCAGCGGCGTACATATCGTATACTTCGCCACTTCAGTCAGGCACGACACGCCGCAGCGAGTGGATCGCGTGTGCCTTTAGCGCGCATTTATATATATATATAAATAAATCTAAAACCTTTACATACTCACTCACATATACGTACGAGTACGCATATAAATATACGCACTTGTCGCAGTTTTTGTGTGCCCTACATATATACAGAAAATATAGCGCGTTGTCTTGGGAAATTTTGCCATCACGCACAAATCTATACGTCGTTCGAGTTAACAACCGGGGGTACATATATCATATACAAATTTTATCGTTATTGTTAAAACACGATCGTGTGCGTGCGACAACTGATTTTTCGAAACTCGTCCACTGGAACCTTGTTGGGTGCCTCATGCAGAACGTATCATTACGCATGTATTTTGTTTTATCTATGACTGTGCGTAATAACGTTTTCTTTTTCTTGACGTTTAACATCATCGTCGTCGATGTCATTAGTCAGTGTTTTGTATATTTGAAGTTGTGAGTGCGGTTATTCGGAGTGATATCTTTCGCAGTTGTGCACACACACGCACGTAAATTTAGGAGTCGTCGTGCATGTGCAGGTGAGGTGTATACGAGGAGGCGCCGGCGCTTTTGAATCGTTGCTCTCTCTGTTGCTGCTGCGTGCCGCCGAGTCGATGCCGTATAGAGAGGCCGGCTGGCTCTAACATGTATACATAACAAGCTCCCTTGTGTGCCTGTGCATTAAAGCTTACCATACTATATCTATACATCCTATTTCGTGCGCGTGTGTAGCTTGCAGATGATACGCAGCGAGACGAGGATAGAGAGACGAGCTTTTTCGAGAGCGACGTTGTAACGTCCAAGTTTCGTTATACGTTCGAGTTTTTGCCGATCGATGAGCTGCTCCGAGAGTTGGCTTTGTACCGGTGTCATGTTTTTTTTCGGAGTTTCGTGCGAAATATAATATTTAAAAAAAAAAGAAAAAAAGAAAAAGTAAATAAGTACCGGCAGCGAAAAAAATCCTGTCGCACTTGCCGTATACTCATCCACTTATTATAAAAACAACACGCTTCGTTGCCTCGATTTAACGAGCCGCGTATTAGTAGTAGTGGTAGTACCAGAAGGTGTCTCGTATATGTATTTTTTTTTTAACAGTCGTACTTGTCGCATGTATGTACACACACACGTATTATATTCGCGCACCGCTAGTATCTTTGCTTCCTCGCAGTAGTAATAGTAGTAGTAGTAGGTAGTGGCGGCGGCGGCGACACAGAGCCTTACAGCCAGCAGTCAGCAACATACCAAGAGTCACGTCATCGCCGAGTCAAGCCAAATACGCGCGCGAATAACTTCCAAAAATAAACTTTCACTCGCGGCGAATTATAATCCAGTTTACGGGTTCTTCTACTATACTATATCCGTCCGTGTGTGTATGTGTGTCTCCTCCTCGTGTACTTCTGCTGCTGCTACTGCTCCGAAGCGCGCGTTCCGCTATTATTTCGCCGTAAATTATGCGTGACTGAGCGTCCGAATACACCTGCCTGAGACCGGAGACGTCGTCGCTATATACTAGCGTTAGTAGTCCTTTGTGTGTGTGTAAGTGTGTAAGTGCGTGTGCACCCCTCGCCGTCACCTCGTACCGCTTCTTCTTCTTGTGGTTGTGTGTGTGTGTGTGCGTAGGAGCGGATTCGAGCTATATACGTTTCCGAGAAGTTAACCGAAAAAAAAAAGATAAAGAAACGAACGCACAGTCATTTATATTATACACGCATGCGGAAGGCACAGTAGCGCGATACACATAACAAGTGGACGAATCGAGGGACGTTCGAAAAAATTCAATTGTCGCCACGCTATCGTATCATATACAGTATATAGAAAAGAAACAGAAAAGTGTTTGATAGGGACACGAGTGCGCGTTTATCCGTTCCTAATTAATAATCGCACCCCTTATTTTGTACTCGTTGTTAAAAACGCAGAGAGCAGAAGGATAATTTGGGAGTTTCTCTCCGTCTGTGTGTTTAAACGTCCGATCTGTGTGTCAGCCCACACCCCAGCAGCAGCAGCAGCCGCCTACTCCGCCGACACCGAGACGACGAAATTTCCAATCAAAGGGTAAGTATACTATGTATGCACCTCGTAACGTGTCGTTTAAAATCTCACGTTTCACACGCAAAAAACGATCGAAGCGATAAGTGTCGTACGTTATTACGTACATGATACACTCGTTAATGGTCAAGAGGGTTGCGAACGATCGACTCGCTTTAATCGCGAAGAAATTCGTATACGTGCGCGTAAAAGACCTCTATATCTCGCGTGTGCAGCTCCTAAAAAAAGTGGGTGGAGTTCGCAGACGGCTCGAGAGTCGAGCGATAACGTACATACCTTTCTGCGCGTGACTTATAACTTATACATATATCGGGTGGATAATCCTCCGGTGCCGGGATCGAGTGCGTTTAAGGTTAGGACACACCGCAGAGTACCGCGGAGTGCGAAATATTCCGCAGATTCTTCAGTTTTTCGAAGTGAATTTATTATAATTATTTTTTTATATCGAAGAAGAGATTATTATCGACGTGATGCGCGTTGTATAGGCATGACGCTATACGCGACTCTTGAGAAACGAGCTCGGCGCAGCAGCAGCGGCAGCAGAGCTTGCGAGAAGAGTTAAAATTCAAGTATGGAATTTTGTATTTGGCTGATAAAAAAAAAGGTAGAGAGTGAGAGCGAGAGAACGAAGAGACGGTTTCGGGGTCTCTCTGGCTCTTTTCTGCTGCCATGTAACACAACACACAGAGTCACGAAAATAATTCTTTAAAAATATACCATCTCTCGACGGCGGTACACGTTAACTTCTTCTATTTCTCGCTTCCTACTCGTTAAACTACAATATGCCGAGAGATATACCGTAGTTAAAAAAAAGAAAGATCGTCTCGAGTACAATATTGACATAGGTGCACAGCGTACAGGTATATGTTTCGACAATAATCAACGCGTCTCGAGCTTTTGCTATGCGTTGCGAATTTCGCGTCTCAATTAGACCGAAACGATCCCCGATATACTTGTGTGCGCTATACTCGAGTCTTTGAATTGTAATATACATTATATTATACTTTGTTGCTACACGTTTCCAAGCAAGCGAGCGTTAAAGGCAGCATACGCTGATACGCGGTATACCTATACCGGCTAATTCGCGGATGACTTAATGCTGACTCGTCAAGGACAACAAAGAACGCACACACACACACACTCGCACTCTCACACAACTAAAGCTATATACAACAGTCAGAATCGCGGGGCGCGTTGTTGTTGCTGCTGCCTCTTCTCCTTTTTCTGTTCCTGTCTCTCGTACACCTCAGCGCGTGTCAAGAGAAGAGACTCTACGCTTTATATCAGCCCCGAGGCCACCACTAGTATAGCTGTACCGCAGCACACGATGAGTCTGAAAATGAGTTGTACATTTTCGTTTCTGTGTCTTTTCGCAGCTGCTAAACTCTCCGTCGATTTTGGCGCTCGTGGAAAATGTAATACGACGTGGAATTGATTTTGTCCTTGAATACACGCACGTATAGTAAGGACGTTATATTGGGGGGAGCAAAACAAAGGCACTTGTGGGTTTTTCTTTACGCCCGCGAGCCCCGCATTTTCTTTTATTCTCGCTGCCGGCGCGCCGTATCGAGCCGGAAAATCGATAAAGAGTGCTTATAGCGCGCGCGGATTTTAATCTGCATCTTCGGCGTCTCGCACTCGCACTGCTGCTAATGCCTTGCCATGTGTACAACGTCGCACGAGATAATCGAGCTCCGCTGCAGCAGCAGCAAAGATAATATAACCGCGCCGCGAATCGCGTATATCTCTCCCTTCGATCGCACGTGTATCAGGGGAAATTCTCGCGTCTCTCGCTCGCTTCGTTCTTCGATCGCTTACTGAATGTACACGGAATTTGGCTATTAATTTCTTTCTTCTTTTTTAGCGCGTACGCGTCTCCTTTTCGAGACTATTTGTGTATAATAATACCGTGTTTTACTTCTTTTTCCCTGCTGTTTATTTATTTTCTGCCACAACCAGTAGCAGCAAATCATTCTCGCGAGGTGATGAATTTTAAAATTTTTACTTTATCCCCAAAACTTGGCTTTTAAACTGGCTGCTGCTGCTGCTTGTCTCTTAAAATCCACACGTGTGTCTATAGCCGCGGAGAACGTTGTCTCGAGCTCGAGGTGTTATTCTCATCCTCCTTCTTTTCTGCGCACATAGTATCAGGCCAGAGGCATGAATAATATCTCGATATCTTTCTCTCTGACTCCGCGTGCTCTATGAGCGTCGAACAAAAAAAAAATAAGAAGTCATAAAATATATTCTGAATCACATCTTCGATCCTCTCACTTTGCATTTTTTCCTCCTATTTTTTCTCTCCCTCTCTCTCTTTCGCTTCATTGTTTCGCTCCTGACGTCTAGATCTGGTGTGAGCCAGATGAGCGAGAGCAACAAAAAAAAACGACGTCGTCATCGACTCTTCGCGCGTCTTAAATTTCCACGCGCGCAACCCCGGCACGCGTGTACGCGAAATCATTATTATCTCGATCCACGAAACTGCCACTAATCCACGTCGTGGACGAAAAAAAAAAACCAGAGAGAAAGCCTCCCCCCTTTTTCTGCATACAGATATCTGAAAATTTCCCTCGTCTCTCTCATGTATACACACGCACAAAAGAGGAAAGCTATACAGGACGGACAAAAGCTGCTCTGTGTGGCTGTGGTGGTGGTGGTGGCGGCAGCGTCTACTGGAAGGCTAACGCACTTTGTGCATGTACCACCACCAGACGGTTCGCATTGATTTCCTCTTCCCTCCGCAGCAGCAGCAGCCGGCGCACATATATACCTACAGGCGCATCCATGCAGACTCCTATATACATAGCAGCCACGGCATGAAGCAGACGATAAGAGTCGCCGAGCGTATATACTGCGGAGTATCCTTCGTCATGCTCGCAGACCCTCCTGGGGGGTGCTTGTGCCGCGTCAAGGGTGTGTGTGTATGTGTATTGCGAGACGGGAGGCCGGAAATTTTTTTTCCCTCGATATTTTTCTGCTTCTATTTCTTTCCACTTTCTCTGTACTCCTCTCTTACATATTATATACTTGCCAAAATCTCCGTGAAAGAACATCGACGAACGAAAAAAAAATACCCTGTAGATACTGTTACATAGCAATGATTCACGTAGACGGTATTCGCGTTATTATTATTATTATTTTTTTTTTTTTACGTAAGCCCGATAAGAGAAATTGTATTAATATTAGTAATGCGCGACGAGGCTGTTGCCGCTGCTGCACAACGACGCCGACGACGAGGCTCTCGACTGATAAAATTGTTGCGATCGCCACGATGATGCCTCGAATTCGCCGTATGGAGTATCGAGAGAGTAAAAAAAAAACGTTGTACAAATACGTAAATGTAACGTCAAATTTTATAGCGGGAGACATTCCTTGCAAATATCTATACCGGTGTACGTGAATTCTTTTTTTTTTTCATTCATTTTTTATCTCTCGAGCGATCGCGCGCACCGGCCAAACGAGATTATGCTCGGTGCTTACGCACACACACACACACACATGCTATGCTCCTTATACATTATAGATCCGAGCAACTCAATTTTCGATTTGCCTCCGCGAATGCCAATTTGGGATCGTCTAAATTCGTAAACACGTTCCGCTTGATCTTCTGCCTCTCCCTCTACTCTGCGCGTCTGTATCTCTCTATTTTGACGTTATAATCTAATTCGAATATAGAGTATACGAAGTTTCGTCGTGAGCGTGTGCGTATTTATTTTGTTCCGCTGTCCAGACGCACCACGTGACAGACGATAATATATATATAGGTAACGATGAAAGTCGAATTATATACATTTTACGCAACTCTCCAGGCAGTTTTTATTTTAAAGCAATTAGACAAAGTCGCGCGCGTTGAGCTTTAGAGAGAAGACCCGAACGATGCGCGCGAGAATCGCTCGCGCTCTCTCTCTCGATATTATGTCACTCGACACATTGGAGAGGTCCCTGATAATTACGCGATAATGCCGCGCGTCTCGTGGGTATGCCGCGTGCGATAAACAAAAAGAAGAAGAAAAAAACTTCGGTTCGGCCAACTTCTTGACCTCGATAATCGATTTATAAAATGCGTAACGATACATTAATAATGCGGCTGGCATTTGAAGTAGTCTTTGCGCTTCAGCGAGTCGCAGTGCTGTTTTTGGGCTCTCTCTGTGTGCTGCCGACCACACACACACACACGTATAATGCACATACTGCAATAATATTAACGCGTGCGTGTGTAACTCGCATAATACAAAAAGACCCACAACCCACAAACGACCTTGAGGGGGCCGCAGAGCCCGAGAGAGAGACCTACTACCTACTGCACACGCATGTGTGTGTGCGTACTTTTTCCGGTTTCCCATCGTATATACCACGCAGTATGATATGCAGGGCTCGAGCTGCTGCTGTCCGATCACTCTCGTGCATATCATTATTACATTATCGTATACGTATATGCCTTCTCTTTATATGAAGCAGCGGCGGTGGTGCTGGTGGCACACAAACCGACACGCAAATTACAACTCCGAGCTTCGGATTCGAGCTCGCGTTATATGTTTTACGGAGCACAAGTCGAAATTGAGATCGGTCGAAAATCTCGATTCAGGAATTTAATAAACACATGCGTATGTGTCCACGGGGGAGAATTTAATTTAACGACGTAATGCTTGACTTTGAGGTCGCCTCACTTTTGAGCTTTTACCTTTGAGCTTTGTACGTGCGCATTAAATACACACGGCGCCGCCGAGGAGAGGTTCGAGCGGCGGTCGAAGGTGACCTTAACCTCGCGCGCGGCCGCGTTATAGTCGTTACACGCGCGCATATATGATACACCAAAGGTATATACCTACGAGTATACCACGTTGCATGATATTCTTCGCACGCGGACGCGGTCATCTGTACGGGGCATCTCGTATATACATACAAAAAATGCATATATACTTATGTATGTGCTCACGTACGTATACTCGCAAATATAAAAGGGAGTAGTAGTGGTGGTGGTGGTAGCGCATGTACTGCGCATATGTTGCAGGATGCGCTTGGCCGTATCCTCGCGGCCGATCTCTCTCTCTCTCTCTCTATATAGCCATATAGCACACACATACGGAGCACGTGACGTCATCATCATCATCACGATCGTTATAATCACGTAAGAAATCCTTTCACGCGCGCGTGTACGTGTATTCGCGAGATCGCCTCTTCCATGCTGCGCCGAGCTCTGCAGCTCGGAGCTCGTGCTACGGCGAGCCGTGAGAAAGCCACCCGACTAATATAATGGCTACATCGTATATATAATATAGCACTACTACTACTACTACTACTACCCGCGAGCTCGCAGCTTTCGTATACACAGAGCGCCGACCGGCTATATACGTACACTGCGTTTGAAAAAAAAAAGAGGAAAGAAGCTCCGAGAGCTTCGCGCGTACGTGCGTATACGAGTGCCGAGTATATATATAATATAAAAATTATATCAACGAAAATGGTCGACGCTTGAAAAGTGAGGCTTGGGTTGAAAAGGGCAGAACTACTCGTAGCGATCCATACAATATGCAGGAAAGAACTGCGCACGAAGGAAAAGAAAAGAAAAGAAAAGACGAGGAGGCAGCGAAAGTTTAAATACACATGCATGTGTGTGCATGTGTTTATAAAAGAGAGAGAGAGAGAAGAGGGCGCGAACGTGAGAGAAATGCACAAACTGCAGTGTGTGCGAGTGATGCGTGTGTTTGTCTCGACTTTGTGCCCGAGTACAGCGAGAGGCGAGGAGCGAGACAAAAGGGATGCGCGAGGCGCGTATAGTACAGGGCACAGCGCGAAACTCCACGAGCGCGAGAGCTCTCAAACTCGTCGCCTATTGTTTGCCGTACGTACTTCTTTTTTTTCTTTTTACCTCCTGTAAAATTTTGCTGCCCTCTGTGTCTTTATAAACGAGCGCCACCGTTATCTCGGCTAATTATCGTCTCCTATATTTAATTATTATTTTTTTTCTGTCTCTCTGCTCCTCCTTTGTCGCGTCTATGCAGAGGGAAGTGGAGTATCTGGGCAAGTGCGTGAGCTGTATGCGACTCGCTTTCGGTCGCGAGGAGGGAAGAAAAACAAAAAAAGAAATAAAGGAGTCCGCGCGGCGATTAAACGTTTTTAATATACGAGTCGAGGAATCCGAGTTTATAATTATTGCTACGCATAGCAGCAGGACCGATGACGGAGTCGCTGCTCTCGAGCGATATCTGTGCGCGGACGTTCGTTTATTTTTCGTTCGTTCGATCGAGTATAGCTCTGCACGTAGATCCAGAAATCGCGATATCTCGATCGGGTTGAATTCCAGTCCCATATGCCTTTCATCTTTCGTTTATTTATTACGATGATGAAAGTGCGTACGATATACAATTGGCTCGCTAGTCCACAAGACTCGATTTCGATATAAACCTGCTATTTATGCACAGTCGGAATCGTAGCGAAAACGTACGTATCCTGGCTCCTGTATGGGAAGGATATAATACTGTACGTGCTGAAAACGTAGAGCAGCAGTCCTCTCCTCTCGCTTGGAAGGCAGCAGCAGCAGCAGCAGCAGCAGCCCTTCTTGTGCTCCCACGTGGCCCTCCGCGCACGCACTTTATCGACCTCGTGTTACGTGCTGGATATACACTGCGCCATCGTTGCAGGTGCAGCGCACGCACAGACACACAGACACAGACGCACACACACACATACACGAATGCTGAAAAAAAAAGGAAAAATTTCCTCTAACGCACACTCGAGCTCACGGACGGACGTTTAATCCTCCGCTGCTGCTGCCGGCGAGATAACGCCCGCCGCGCGCTGCTGTTGCTGAATATATGAGAGAGAAAAAATTGTAATGTTTTTTGCCGTGTGTGTGTTTGTGATTCTTTTGACTCTGCTGCTTGATAATCGTGTGTGTGTGTGTCTCGTTTATTACGTGGAAGCTCTTTTGTCTCTTTAAACTGTACACATACACACACGAAAGCAGATAGTTGAAAAGAGAGACGAGTCTTTACTTTAATTCTCTTTAACGGCAAGTACATCATCAGGTGGAATATTATATTTCGCTGAAAGTTAGGCTCTATTCGAAAGCTTTTAGCCGCGGCGGATCGTAGTAAATATTAATTGAGACACACACACACGCGAGAGAGAGTCGCTGCGGCTGCTGCTGCTGCACATTTTACTTTCCATCATCTTTCATAATGCATAGTAAAATTCATATATATAAATATATAATACAAGCGTAGTATACTAGATATGGAACATCCCGACGCAGCAGCAGCAGCAGCGATCCCCGGCTAAGTGGCCTTTGGAATTTCGCTATATACTGTGTACTACCTTATACTCGACTTCAAACAGGAACGGGCTGTAAAGAGCAAAAGATGCATAAATTATAACGGGGTAATGTATCATTACCGTGTGTTTGTGCGCCGCATATGCATAGTATATGAAGAGAGACGCGTGCCGCCTGCCATCTGTCATATTTGCCCGTGCTGCTGCTGCCGCGAGTATCTCGGCGCAGCAGCGGCAAATTGATTGTGATTTGTGTAATATTATTGGGAAGGAGAAGTTTGAACAAAAAAAAAAATAAAATAAAGAAGGAAACGCGAATTTCTCAATAAAGCGAAAAGTGCATTTTACGCTTAATTAAGTCTTGCTCTTGATTAGACGCGCCACAGCAGCAGCAGCAGCAAATCATTTTTTATTGGCCATTGTTTTGCTGCTATACTTCTGCGGATGGATGTAACATTCAGACCGTATGGAATTTCGAGACTCGATTATTATTTGCTCAACGGCCGTGTATTATTCGCATTATAACTCGGTGTAAATGCTACGATCGCGTTAGATACATAAATGCCGCATTGTTGTAGTTATTGTCGTGCGTGCAGACTTACACGCGCATTCCGAAATCGACCCACTTTCGATCCGATCGCTACGTCGCGAATAAAAGACACCGCATAGGAATCAAGTCAAATCACAACAATCGGAGCTGGCGATTCGAGCTTAACTTTGCGCACGGGACATGTATATCGTGCCATTTTTAGCCTCTATACCATACGCCTATCGATGATACTTGTATACGTGTGTGCTGTAGTGCCCACGTGTGCTGCATGCGTGTGCATGTGCCCTTTCGTCCGCGAGCGCGCGACAAGTATAATATAAAACGACACGACGATGCGACAATTTCCGGTATAATGTTCTATGACTGAGGCGGCGGCGGCGAGCTGTGCAACGCGCCGATAAGATTACGGTATTACTCACCTCCTTCGCTTCGGTACTTTCATTTTTTTCTCCTTCCTTCCTCTTCTTCCTTTTTTTCTCTTATTTTATTTTTACGTTTTACGACCGGACAGAGGGAGCCGATCGATAAATTCTGGTCATTTTTTTTCTCGTTTACTTTTTTATTGGAAAAACTTTTGATCGTGCAACAGCAGCAGCAGCAGCGAAGTAAGAAGAAGAAAAAAATCTTCCTCGAGAGCTTTCTATTTTTGCGCGCGGCAATCGGTACTTATAAATGTATTATATACATGCTGCGCTGCACGAGGAGTAGTATCTCCACTCGCGACGCGGAAAAGGATTTATTTTTAAAAAGATTTTGTGTAAATACTTCAGCGACGGAAATTACAGCTTCTCTCTCGCTGCCAAGTTAATTGAAAACTCCCCCGCGTCTATGAGTACGCGTTTATTCGCGAATAGATTATATATATTCGTGTATGTACGCGCTTTGTGCAATATGTGCATCCACACACAAACACGGATTGCTGTTGGCACACAAAACAACACACGGTACTGGTCGCTCGGCGCATTTATATATACATGTGTATATGTGCGCTGCAAAAGCTAAGTTATACACGCGTACGTATATACGTGTGTATGCAAGCATATACGCGAGGAACGGCTCGCTCTCGGCGCGCTCGGTAATGTCCAGGCTTATTTTTAGCTTCGGTTTTATCGCGCGCTCGAGTAGAAACAAGTTTGAACGTTAAGTTCTCTTTCTTTCTCTCTCTCTCTCTCTCTCTCTCTCTCTCTCTCTCTGCGGTGGTTTTGCGATTTTTTTGTCGAAGGAAAAGTACGGGAAAAGTTATATACTTGCGACACACGCGCGCGAGCATTACGCATACGAGAAAAGAAAAGAAGCTCGAGTGCCTGCGAATATTATTATTCAGCTCGTTTCAAACGATCGACAAAAAAATATGGTCATCGCGCGATTGGTACAGTGTGCCACGAAAAGTGCGCAAATATAAGCATTCTCAATCGCGTTGACGCGTGTATCGAACGTGTTACACTTCGCTTCCTCGAAACTGCATGAAAAATCGGGCCCAACTTCTCCGCATGGCTAAATCGGTAATGAAAACGCACACGCGGACGATTCGTCGGCCATGTCCAAAGTTTTCACCTCACCGCACGTCCCAACAGTAGCAGCACACCACGCACGCATCATCGTATGTATGCAAAATCATAAAGAAGCGCAACTCGGTCGCGGTCGGCGCTATATCTAGGCACGACGCGTAGTACAGTATCATCATCATCTTCTGCCTCTTCTTTTTCTTTGTTGTGCGCGGCGCGTTACTTATATATGTACGCGGGCGACGGCGACCACAAGACAACATACTTTGATAAATGTGTAACGCGGATTTACGCTCGGCCGAATCGGCCGATATATCTATGAAAAGTCTCGCGTTACGAATATCGTAATAATGCTCGCGCGCGTCCTCGTGATAATTCGACCGATTTTTCTCTTCAAGGTGTGCTTCGCCAATTTATAATCGCATACAAAGCTCGATTAAAAAGCTCGCGATCTCGAGGTTACGGTAGCAACAATACAAACGGGAGGCCGAATTTGCATTTAAATCGATCCGCGCGCGCAAAAAAAAAGAAACAAACATTAATATAGCGCAACAACAACAACAGCAACAAAAGGGGCATTACGACACACACACACACACATACGATTTCGCGCGTTTAGCTCATTCAATTAATTGTTCCTATGTAGCCGCGCGACTTCGCCCACGCGATCGTATTATTATCGTATACACACTCGGTGTCGTTCGCGGAAAGCTTTTCAAATCTTTCAATGTTCCAAGAAAGCAGCCGCAGCAGCAGCGATCGCGACTTGCATATAATAGAAACAGTGACGACGACGACACGGCTCATTATTATTTGCCCGCGCGCGAGCATCGAGAATTGCGATTGGCACAAAAAAACTTTCTAATTAAATCGCAACTACATAGTAAACAGAAAGAGAGAGAGAGAAGAGAGTATAATTCGAACGAACAGCAAAGTAACAATAAAAAGAGACGCTCGGCGCGCGATATCGACGGAAGCTCGAGAGGAGGAAAAGAGCTATATAATAATACATATTGGAGAGTCGTGCACGCGGCTTGATTTAATGCAACGTCGCTTGTCTCTCTTTCACTCGGATATATCGTGTCTCTCTCTATCGCTATATATATCGTTCATTTTTCGCCGCAGCAACGCCATTAGATGGACTTTTGTTATAAATGTCGTGCGTGCGGCGTACATAGGGTACGTAACACGTGCTCTCGTTTATACACATCGTCGTCGTCGCTTGCGTTAAGTGCGATGTTTACCTTTTGCGCACAAATTATCCCCCCAGCAGCAGCAGCAGCAGCAGTACGCACCATGTATTTAGCGTGTCAAACACACGCGTTTATACTCGGGCGCTGCAGCTGTGCATCGGCCATTTGCCCGCCGTAGCAGCAGTACTCGATAAAAGAGAGCTTTGAAAGGTATCCCGTATAGGCGCGCGGGTATTGGAAAGAAATGCGAGAGAACTCGGCTGCGGGCACTACTACTTATATACTTGCTGACTCCCAGTGCCAGTGACATCATGCAAATTTCTGGCAATGATTCAAACGTAATTTAGCTGCTGCTGCTCCGCCGGTTGCTAGCCTAGCCTAGCCAAGCGATAGTCAAGTTTTAGAATCTTGCCCTCCCTGCGTAAAGAATGCGCGAGTAGAGAAGAGAGAAAGAGAGAGATTATATATACACGCGTAACGTGACGACGTTTAAAACGCCGAATTAAGAAGAGGAAGGATGCGCGCGCGCGTGTGTTAAAATACATAGTTGCGATCTCTACTCGGCGCGCATTTATCATGGAATTTGCGCGGCTCTATGTGTGTGCACATGCTGGGGGCTTTTATATTATTATACGTATACGCGCCAGCGATATATAGACCGAATGATTGATCGACCCCGCGATCTTCGGGTTTACACATGTTACTTTATATACACACATGAAATTTATATATATGAATCACTGGCCGCCGTGCGTGATTCAACCGGCCACGACAATACCGCCTCTAATCACGCGCCCTTCAAAGCTCACATGAGCGATTTAACTCGTGCGCAATGATGCGCTGCTGCTCCGTCACAATATGTGTATAAGCTATGTGAGGAAGGAAGGGGCAAATGAAATAAAATACATATGATCAATGGTTAAATTTAAATAAGATCTGTGTATTGTATAATAATATGGGCGCCACCGCTAAAGCGGAAATAATAAGTAATAGTAAATTATAATTGATAAATGCGCAAGTCAGATTATACTCTATTCCTCACTGGTTAATTGTACAATTGCACGGCCATGAGACTCGCTCAAGGTGCGAGTTCAGTACACGAGGTCAAAAAAGGGGAATTAGATTAGAAGTCGCGAAATACGACTGGCTCGACAATACTTAGGCTAACTTAAAATAGAACTTATCTAGTGCGCTCTTCTGTCTTCGCCGGCTGATGATGACCGAGGTTGCCTGGTGATGGTTGGCCGTGGCGCAGACGTCCGCAAGAGCAGCTTGACCAGTTAACTGGATTTGTCGACGGGAACTCGGGTGGCGAAGGGTGGCACTCACGAGTTCACGTATCACGATAACGACGGAAATTATTTGGTCGTTGTAAGGGTAATCGCGAGGCTGTTCGAGTTCAGCAGCACTCACGATTACTCGGCAAACACAACTTTTCTAATGGTATCTCTGTGCGAGAAAATGGCAGAGAGTCGAGAGCACGAGAGTCACGATGATGCGAGTGTAATCTCTCGTAGCTCGGAGTAATCTAATCTCTCCGTGTTCTCTGCGTCGCGTGCGAGCCAGTGCCTTTTGAAGCACGCGGCACAAGTTGTGATGTTTGGGCCCGTCGCCAGGTGTCGTACGGCGTCGGTGTAGCCTCGTCTGTCACAAGTGTACGTATGTCGTATGTGTGTCAAGCGTCGTGTGCTCTTGCGCAGGCCTATATGATTTGTCGTTGCGTCTGCTTGTTGTTGTTGGTGATGTCGTCTAGGTCTTCTTGGAGAGCTAAAAGGGACATCGCCGAGCCAGGGCATTACGAAAGGGCTACGAGCCCTTGTAGCAGACAAAGTCACTGCTACAGCTAATTCTCTCCTCTCTCTCTTTTGACTCTCGACGACGGCGACGACGACGACGACGTCGTGACGCAAAGACGACTCTTTCTCTCTTTCTCGCGCGCGTTTTAATTTCATCGAGTACAGCTCCTGTATATACTAGACTCGGTGCTGCGCCGGTGCTACTGCACAGTGTTTATAACAGCTCACGACTCGGCTATATACATCTCTCTCTCTCACTCTCACTCTGCACGGGGGCAAATTTAGCCAGTCCGGAGTGCCCGCATTCTTCCTCTTCTTCTTCTTTTATACTTATACTTACTTATGTGTGTGTGTGTGTGCATGTGTGTGAGTGTGAGTAAAGTACCACACCACCACTACCGTACTGCCTCGTCGGTGCACAGCACAAACCGAGTCTCGTATAATATATAAGTTGCTGTTGCTGCTGCTGCACATAAGACGCATTCCAATAAGCGACTCATGCCGCGCATTGGGCCGGCAGCGCGACAATAATATAATACATACTCGAGTCACACACGTATATACGCATATAATAACTGTACACCTTCGTTCACGCGGTGTGTTGGTGGTGGTGGCTGACGCCATGTACGCGGTGACTCATTCGCGATCGAGCGGTCGACGTCTTTTTTTTTGCCGTTTTTTTTCTTATCTCGCCCGTGCGTTTATGATTTTATATCCGATGATGTTTACTCTCGTTTTTGACACAATATGTATCGGCTGTATACGTAATCCCCAAAGAAAACTTAACCATGCGAGCCAGAGCTTTTTGAGGAAATTGTAAGTAAGTAAAGCTCGCGCTCACTTGGTCAGACGCCAGTAAACGGCCAAAAGTTTGGATCTCCGATGTGGCCCAGTAAAATACAGGCTTATGGAGCACGTAAAAGACTCTCTCTCTCTTTGCGCGTGCGATTCACTCGTGTGTGTGTGTGTGTGTGTGTGTGTGTGTGTGTGTGTGCGGCGCTGCTATTTTCTAGCTCACGCGCTTCGGTGGCTCAGCTGCGCCGTTGTGGGCTCTTTGACTCTGTCGCGCTGCATATTTTGGAGCTGCTACACGGCTCTAGTGCAGCGAGCGGCGTTTCTGCAAGCGTGTCACTGATGCGATTGATTGGTATACGCCTCAGTGTGTGTGTGTGTGCGTTTACGTATACATAACTTCTCGCGCCGTTCTCTCCGTCCGTCACTGTAGACACGTCTCTCGTACTGCGTTTCCTCGACGTCGATTCGAGGAAAATGAAGCGATAAAACGCAGCCTCTCTCTCTCTCGATAGGTTTCGATTCCGAGAGCTTTCGATTTTCGAACGCGCTATAAATGCGCTATAAAGCTCTGTATATAAGTTGATCGTTTCTCCCTTTTTTCTCTCTCTCTCTTCTTCTACATCGCTATCTCGTGTCATTTTCACGTTAAAGAGCGCAATTGTGTGTATCGTAATATGTGTATCGCGAATCGTGGGAACGTTCGTGATAATTCCCTCTCTGTGGCGCACGTATAGACGTCGTCGCGACGTCGAAAAATGCCGTGTTCCGCTTCTCGGCCTATGTATAACGCCGCATAGAGCCAACATGCAAAACAACCGCTGCATCGGTGTATATGTGCCTTGTGTCTCTAGTACATTAACTCTATTATACATTATACGACCATTAGTTCGATACTTTTGTAATCGAGCAGCTCGTATAATATAATATGGACGAGTGAATAATAATGAGCGATATTAATACGTGCTTTGATCTACATTTCCAAGTTTTGTTTGAACAATGCCTGAGCTGTCGCGCCAATATGTATATATATACGTTTAGACGCGTGCCTGGTACACGTATAATATACGGCAGTTATAAGTTTGCGAACGACGGTTATCTAAATTCAATTATCTCTTTGCGCGCCGATGATGAATTGCTCGCGGGCGCAAGGTATATAATAATGTAATGCACCAAACTGCGTGTGCTTGTAATTACACGGCGAGCGAGGTTTGGAAACTAATTTCGACTACGAGTGCGTTGCATAGTCAAGCCTGTTTACCTTAAAAACAAAGCAAAAAAGCTCGAGAGCTTGCAAGCTCTCATTCGTCCGTATAGCGATATATATACACGTCATGAGTCATCCGCTTACAAGGCACACTTTCGCTCGTATGTATATATATGAACCACTTCAATCCGCCTAATGAAAACGTCTCCTGCCCGTTACACGCGCGTTTTCATCTTGTTGATGCGCGGCGCGTCCGTCAGTTACGTACTATCGACGCGGACAAGAGTGGCACTCCCCGAGCGTGCACGATTTTGCAGCGCCCCGCAACAGCTCCTTCCGACACACGTTACTATAACGACGAAACTGTCAAAAGCACTAGCCAGAATCAACATTAGTTTCCGCGACTGCGATGGGCAAAGCTGCCGCAGTTACATATTATATATAATGCATCCAGGGTCGGGTACGTATTATCTCGACCGCATCGACGTATACGTTGTTTACATTGCATCAGCTGTGTGTACGCGAAGCCCTATGTGCTGTTACACGCGGCTGGAGCTTTTTTTTTTTGTAAAACCAGACACACACGCAATATGAGAATTCTTCTGGCTTCGAGCTGATCGACTCGAAAGAAACAATGCAAAAATATTTTTTTTTCCTTCTTTCAAAAAAATTGTACATCAAGGCCAATTCTTTTGACCGCGTAACTGTAACTTATACAATTATTTGCACTTTGCCACTTGCAGATTAACTCATTATGACACTCGCCATCTAGCGGCTTGAAATTGAATCATATCCGCTATACAGAGATCCGTCGTCGGTTTCTATTGTTGCGACTAGCCACGCGCGTCGCTACTAGTCGTGGCTGTTCCCGCAAGTGACTTCGAGAGGCTGGCCTTTATAAAGCTTCATTTCTACACCGGATGATGTCGAATTTATGATACGAAATGATGCCGCACATTTTACTTCTTTGTATTTTCATCATTCGCCAAAAGTACAGCTCGAAATTCGGACGAGAGAACGATTCTCTCGCACCAATGGTCAAATCGATGGCCCCGAGTACACCTACGTATAATATGCAGGTCGAGAAGCCCTGCGCGCTCGCCATATATATACGAACGCGCGTTGATCGGCTCGCGAAAGCAATTACCGTTTATAAAACAGCGTATATACAGTGGCGAGCAACAGATGGTACAAGTGGTTGTTCTTCGTTTTGTCCGGTACACGCTATACGCGCGACGGCAGAATAGCGCGAGCGAAAGAGGGATAGACAGAGAGAGAGGAAGAAAAATCAAAGCGAAAAAAGCACATCGAGCGACAGCTGCGCGCGGGTTGCACCTATACCTGCATTATATCTATATGTGCAACGTGGCGAAGCTCCGCACACTGCACGTGCAGCGCTCTATTATACTGTATTACGCGCGAGAGGTCGTCGACGCTTCCGCGCGAAGACTGTCAAAATATCCAATCAATTTTCCCGAACGAGTATATGTGTGCGCTTGCACGTGCAGGCCGGAGATTGATTATGCGGTGAACGCGCGTATATAGTATAGCCAGGCGAGATCGAATTTAGTTGTCGTCGATGGACGGACGCGTGCGTGCCGGTCGCCACAATGGCTTATCGGAATTTTCATTTGACATTTTCCCACCCTTAAAAAAAAAATAACTTCGCGTAAACGATGGCTCGAGCTCGATTAGCTCGGAAAATACCTGGGAGGTCGTGTAAACTCGCCGGTATTACGCGACGTCATTATCACGCACAAACACATTTAGCACGTATGTACGTTTATACTGTATGTAACCGAAGTCGTTGCGGAATCTGCGCAAGTAGCCGCGCGGAGATGATGATACACCTTGACTGAATAAAGAAAAAACCATTAGACGCTCTGACCACACGAAGAAAATATTACGCATAGCTAGCGCGAGAGAGAGAGAGACTCTTTATAAGACGTTAATATCACGTGAAAGCGAGATATATACGGGCAAAAAATCGGATCGCTCGGGCGCACGTGTGTCTATGTTCGAGTTTTTTTCTCTCTCTCTCTCTCTCTGCCATCAGTAGCTGCAGTTATATTTTTATATTATACATTACGAACTTGTGCGGACGATATGAAACCATTTCGATGTGGCACTGTTGCTGCTGCTGTTGATGCGCTATTTTTCGCATTTTCAAGATGTGCACACACATACACACGTTATTACATATACGCTCCCGCTTATATTATGTATAATAATAATACTTTTAGAGAAATGATTCGAAAGAACGCGCAAAAGTGATTTATGAAAAGATGTATTTATACGTTTATACAGCACGCGAAATCGCACATACGTACAGGACCGCGAATGAAAATATATAGACCATACGTATCGTAATACACACATGCACAACGCGCACGAGCGAGATCGCAAAAAATACTCTCGTATTTAACCATCAAATGCCGTAAATATACACACGCGTGCGCCGTTTTTTTTCGCGTACAAGGGAGATAAAAATCTCAAGATAGAGAGAGAGAGAGAAGAGTTTCGCAGAGAGACTCGTGCATATATACGCCTGTCTCGTGTGTGTATGGAAACTTTCAACGCGCTCAAAACGCGATGCATCGCGAGCAATTCGCTCATCTTTTTTCTTCTCTCTTTCGCTTCTTTTTGTTTATCATCGTATAGCGTCGACAACTCGCGGCGCCCCTACTACTACTACTACTACCATATCTCTTCTCTCGAATAAGTGTAACGCGCGTACTCGTATATACGCGGATTTTCTATATTTCATCTCGCGCCGCTGTATGTGTATTGCTTTTAATAGTGCAATAAGTACGTATCGCGTATTATGAGAAAGTGAGCCAAATAACCGGCGCGACACTTTCCCGCGACCGCGGCTGTGCAGGAGGATGATTATGTGCTGATTTGTGGATTATTAGCCGGGGCTTAACCTCGTTCGTTCGCGATAAAAGTGTTATAAATAATAAGAATTTCATATATATTTGTAAGATCGCGGTATTTCGATATTATAGACGCAGATACGCGGGACAGATCTCGAAAAAATTCGTGCGTCATTTGTGCATTAGCACAAATTTAAGAGAACGAAAAATGCCCGTAACGTAGATTACCTCTTAGATTTTCTTCGTTATCCCGTTGTAACGACAAATATTCAAATAATTTGTTGTTATGATTATTTTAGTCACATATTGAATGGCTATCCAATGTAGAATATTTATTTTGTCGGACTACGCGAGGCAAAATATCGACGAATAAATACATGTCCTGATTGTAAACAATATGATCATTGATGGTTTCGACGTATCCCTTCGTCACACCGAGTTGGATCATGTATATAGTGAAAACGAATTAGTTTGAATGTTGTCTTACCTGAAGACACAATCCATAATACCAAACGATAAATTGTACTCGTTCAATTGCCTTGATACTATAAAAACTGAACCATCGTTTAATTCAGGAATCAAAACGTATAGAGAACGCGTTGGTGACATTTGTCAAAAAGCATTTACACTAGAATCAAGCATGATAACACACCGCGGCACAATTCTCAGCGATCAAAAAAATTATGGATGTGACAAATGCGAGAAGAAATTTGGACGTAAACATCATTTGCTCCGCCATCAAAAGACAGTACATGAAGGTCGCAGAAATTATGAATGCGGCAAGTGCGAGAAGAAATTTGGACAAAAACCGCATTTGCTATTACACCAAAAAACAGTCCACGAAGGTTGCAGAAATTATGAATGCGGCAAGTGCGAGAAGAAATTTGGACAAAAACCGCATTTGCTATTACACCAAAAAACAGTCCACGAAGGTTGCAAAAATTATGAATGCGGCAAGTGCGAGAAAAAATTTGGTGCTCCAAGCTCTTTAATTACGCACCAAAAAACTGCCCATGAGGGCCGCAAAGATTACAGATGCGACAAGTGCGAGAAGAAATTTGGACGAAAGTCGAATTTGATTAAGCACAAAAATACAGTTCACGAAGATCGTAAAAAGTACGAAAGCGACCAGTGCGAGAGAAAGTTTTTACAAAAATGTGATTTTTTTCTCCACCAAAAGTTAATACACAAAAATGGTAAAGAAAAGTGCAAAAATGAATCTGAAAATGCATCTGAATCACTTAGTCACCAAATAACAGTTCACGAAGATCGCAAAGAGTACGCATGCGACAAGTGCAAGTTGACATTTGAGCAAAAAGTTACTTTGCTTTTGCACCAAATGACAATTCACGAAGGTTGCCAAAATTACCCATGCGAAAAGTGCGAAAAAAAATTTGGAAAAAAATCGAGTCCAAATAGCAGTTCATGAAAGTCGCACAGATGAATCTTGGACTGGATCGGACCAATGGAACGAGTGATTAGCAGCAGGCTCTAATTTCGGCACGGTCAAAACTCATTTGACCGATCATAAACGAAAAATGTGATGATTTCGGATCTCAAAAAAACTTGCCTCGCAAATAATTTAGAACGATCAAAGAACACTAGTGAATCTCATACTTAGTACCACTTCATTAAGTATCAAACTTACCAAAAATTATGACATTCTAAAGTAAATACTAGAAGTTAATTCTAGATTACATTATATCTAGAAGTATTTTAATTCGCTTTATAATTCATATTTTATTTATATACGATTTGTATTTACACATTAATATTACTTAAGTTTCAACGAATTGTTTTTATCAACAGTATATCATCGCATCGGAAGTTGTATGTAAACGTCCTTAATTTAAAATTAATAAAGATAATTTTTAAGTGACTCGCGTCATGCCCTAACGTAGAACTTTGATTAGATGATTCAATTATTTCCATCATTTTCAATGATTATAACGTGAGATTAGAAGTATCTATAAAGACACATTTCAAACACAATGTATTGACTCTCAATCATGCGAATGATACCAGATTTTTCTCTTCGATTTTTTGTCGAATTATTTCGAAGTCTCATTTTTCACACGGCTGCTGATCAGTGACTTTAAAAATTAGTTATATTTTTTTAATGAAAATTCGTAAGGATTATCATTCCAAAATCCGTTTTGTATCGCATCGAGTTTTGTGGTAATCAATGGTGTCATGTTTGATTATGAGCTTTTTGATTCCACCGACAGATGGAGTATTGTAAATCCGCAAGTGGAAAACGAAATTTCGTATATATATGTATATTTCGTATATATATCTTTTATATATGTTTTGGAACAAATATCTGTTATTTTGCAATTTGTTCCACCAAAGTATCTCGCCTCTTTTTTACCATTTAACAAAGCGCACGTACCTCAAGACACAAGTAGCATTTGGGAAAAATTCCGCGAGCTTGGAACATGTCAATTTTCGCGTAAATCCAGGGCTCGCGGCGTCATAAATCCATCGTTCGTAAAAGAACTCGGGCAGCGAGTATACATAACAAGTACGCGAAAACGTACATATACACACTTACACACATACGTAGGTATATAATATAATAATTTCGCGCGTACTCTCGGACTTTTAAGTGCTGCAACTGCACACATATACACGGAGCGAGGCACGATCTTCGTCATCATCATCATCATCATCATCATCGTCAGAGCAACGACCGGCTCTCTTGGCGTCATAAGGCGAGGAAAGCGAGAGAAAGAGAGAGAGAGAGAGATGCCTCTCTGGCCTGGGCTCTATATACCCAAGCTCCGCTCCGAGAAGAGCACAGAAAGAGGAAAGCTGCATGCGAGCTGCATCGCATTCCTCAGACGCGCGCGCTCGATGTGTGCTGCTGTAGAAGTAGTAGCCTGGCTATCTGCGGCCGCCGTCGTCGTCGTCGTAGTCGTGCGACACATCTATATACACTGCACATATGCTTGCCGCCGCCGTCGTCGTCTTTTACTTCGAATATAGGTGCAGAATAGGGTTGCTCGTATTATGTCCGACCCACTTATTATGCTCGTTAAGACTAGACGCGCGCGCGCGCGCGCAAGCACATATATCCAGTAATAGCCCCTCCGCGAGAGCTTGTAATATCGCACCGTTGCTGCTTTTTTTGTGCTCGAGTCGCGAAAAATTGAGAAATTTCGTTTTGTCTTTTTTTTTTGGAGCACGTACGGATAATGTGTAAAAAATGAAAGCGAAAAAAAGAGACGCGCTCGCTTCGGTTCTGGTCTCTTCTTCGTGCGATGCTCGCCGACGACGACGACGACGACGACGACGATCTATTTCCGTTTACGAAAAATAATGTCCGAGAAAATAGCTTAAAAGTCGTATTATAAAGAGGAGCTAACTTTCAACGATAAGTCTGATCTATAGTTGTGGCGTTAAACGCAGAGAAAAAATAAATAAATTATAAATAAGAGATTAACGCTGATTTCTTATCGAATTCGATTTTTTTTCTCTCGTGAATTTTCATACTGTTTTCTTAACTGGCAAAAATATCCTCGTCGCACCGGTGCGACGACCGCGTTTCGCGGTGATACATAATACTCGCTCGATAATATTTTTCTTCCCCAATTCCATCAGTCAAAGTTAACGTACGTTCCCAAAACAAAACTATGTCTCGCCTCGTTTTTGGCGCGATTATTTCGCGCCCACAATTATAATTATAATCGTAGAGGGGCCTCGTTTGAATTATCAAGCGAGTCGATGATTTCTCACCTTCTCGGAGGGTGAAACCTTTTGATACAATTTTCTCATTCCCAGCGACGGGAGTAAAATATATACACAAGCGATTCGCTTAAAGCTAAAAATATTACAAAACGTATAGGCCAATATTTATCTTGCCTGGCTATAGCCTCGCGACGTCGTATCATAGACTTTGTATATATACGTGTATTAAAACACAGGCGACTCTCTTGGAAATTAAATTGCCACTAGTCACGCGCGATTAGAGCTCTGAGCGATCGTGACGAGGTGTAGGAGGAGTAGGAGGAAGAAGAAGAAGAACAAGGGAGTGTACTGTTTATATCATGTGTACACTATGTGCGATGCGGCTCGCGTGCAAGTCGCCGATTAATCGATAACAACATATATATGCGTGTATATAAATCGAGTCCAATGTCAATCATTGCGAGCGATATCTCGACTGTGTAGCTCCTCGCGTGCACAATGTATAGACAATTTTCAAGCGATCGCTACTACGCCGTGCACTAGTTTTTGTGTGTATCCTTTCGAGTATAAGTACCGCGCATATGTACTCGTATGCACCGAACCGACAGTCCCGCAGCGACGAAGACGACTGACGATATAACTAATTGAATCGTTGTGAAAATTTGATTAAGCTTCCCGTACCCGAAGTTCGTACGGTATACACTCGCTGTAAGGCTGCCTGCCGCTACCGCCACGCGCGCGCATGGATGCTTGAAACACTGCCAAGTGTGTGCTTGCGCATCATCATCGTGCATGGTGTAACAGGCAGCAGCTCGGCCGCAGGCGAGCGAAGTTAAAGTCACGTAACTCTTCACTCTCCGTTAAATTTTGTCTTCGTTTAACTGCCTCTGCACTTCACGCAAACTGCAATAGGCGCAACGTGTGTGTCCCTAACTCGCTCGCGCAAGCACTGCACCGCACTCGTATAGAAAAGGAGACCGTAGAAGTTATTCATTACATGGAAATTAAATCGTCGTCGAGCGTGATGTGTACACTGAATCAACCCGACTGTGATATTTGTGTGTGTATGTACTTCACGCGAGCGAATAATGAACTTTTGTTATTTCGTCGTCGATGCTGCTGCTGCTAATTCTCGGAGCTTTCTGAAAAACGTTTATATACGCGCGAATTAAGATGAAAAGAAAAAGCACAAGACTCGAAGGAAAGGTTTATATAGAGAAAAGAGTGTTTTTTTGCGCGCGCGAGCGAAAGAGAGAGACGATATATAATACAAGCCGAATCGAGCCTAGTGTGTCAACTCTAAAAATAGGAGAAAACGACGACGACCACGACGAAAGTCGAGAGAAACGTCGCTGCCGCTGCGCTCTCGGCAGAGTCTAGTGCTGCTGCACGGTATTCCTATATTATGTAGAGACGTAAGGCGGCCCGCAGGCATAATCGCGGTCGTGAACCCATATAATATGCCGACGACGACGACGAGAGCGCACATTTTCGTGGAACATCCACACACACACACACACACTTATAACTAGATGTAGCATAGCGCAAAGAAAGAAAATTGGATTAGATGAAAGAAAATACGTAATGTGGGTTATGTAGTCGGATATGACGCAGCGGAGCGGGCGGATGATGAAAGGGCATGATATACACACATTATGCTCGATATAAGGGAAGAGGCGTTATATTTAGAGTCAGTGCGCGGCGATGTTGTCGATGCCTCGTAACCCGTGCGCTTTTTCCACAACAGAAACTTCATCTTCGAATCGGCGATGCTTGCCGAGAGCTATATAGTGTAGCCATGCTGACCCTAAAAATAAACCTCCCGCTCGCGCGCTCGTGTGTGCACAAACAACGCGATCTGATGCAGTTCGCGCCCCTCGCGATATAATAAACTTTTTCCGCGCGATCGCGGCGCAGCACGCGGAAATCGCAGCAGCAGTGCGTTGCACTCTTATATTCGCGTCTATACAGTACTAGTATGCGTGCGTGCGTATTATGAGCGGCGGCTGCGGCCTACGCGCGCGACATTGTAAATCATAGAAATGCGTAAATTGCGAAAACACTCGCGTGTATAGCTGCGAGGCTTATGGGCGCTCCATGGTATATAGTGAAATTCATGCATTATACACGTTTTATTTATAATAATAATATCATGATTATTATGTTAAAACCCGCGAGTTAGAGAGTGAGAGAGAGAGGTCGCGGTATATTGGCATTTACAAGCTTCCGGTGTTGATTTTAAAAGGATTATGTATATATATAGGGATCGAGCTCGATCGACTTTACGCGCGCGCGCGAATTTATTCACACGTGTGCGTGTTATAGTACTACCTACATATGTACCGAATGTTTATTGTAATATACGATACAGCTGCAGGCCGCGCGAAGATTCGGCCGAATGATTTTAATGATTGCGAAAAATATCGGTTACTTCCTCCTACTGCTCGTGCCACATGCGTGTCTCTGTGTATCAGTGTGTATGCTCTCTCTCTCTCTCGCATGCAGAGCTATATGGTCGTGCTAATAACGCAGAACGAGCCGTTTATTTTGCCTCGCTGCAATGCGCGACGACGACGACGACGTTTTCAGAGCCATAATTTTCTTCACTCGAAACTATGTGATTTTCCCTCTTTGATCTAGAAACGATCGCGAACGCACACACACACGCAGCGCAGTAGTGCACACTGCACTACTCGCGCCAACTATGCAGAAAAAAAAGAGAAAAAAATAGAGCTACTCGCGGTGGGAGAGCAATTTTTTTTTTAATTTTTCTGATTGATTAATATTTATTAATTGATATTATTTAAATATTATCCGATTTTGAAAATTGTTATATTATTGTCCAAAAGAAAAATCTGTGATAAGCTCAAAAAATAAATTTTTGAACCAATGGCGTCGTAAAACATTTCGCTTTTTCACACTTGCAGGAACCTATATCGAGTTTCTGGCAAATGCCTATATGTGCTGAATTTCATCTCAAATGCGATGATAAATCATACTGAAACGAATTGCATTTATTGTCAATTGTGATAAAGATGAAGCTTGCAATTGAACTTCGGTTCGGTTTCGAAATTTCTCTGGAGATACGTTTTCGATTTGTATTAACGTGACTTGCCACGTGTGTCGCCACTGGTTCGGCTGTTCTCACAAGTGACTTGAGGAGACTGGTCCTTATAAGCTTCCTTTCTGGCAACCAATAAACTAGTATTACAGTACCTACAGTATCTCGAAATCCAATCTACGAGATCAAGACATTTTGAACTCACATTTTGACGTGCATAACAACGATTTGACTGTCATTATGAGAAAAAAAGATGAGACAAATGAATAAAATGTAAAGTTAATTAAGTTTTGTGGAAAAAGAGATAACAAATCACATTGCAGTTACTAAAACACAGTACATTTAAATTTCGTCCATCACTCTTTTCATCGCTGCTTTGAGAATCATTGTTTGTAAAAAGCCTTTTCTCTTTGCTCGTAGTTAGAAATTAATATTTCAAAACGAATGAGACCATGATTTGAGCTTTCAAAACTTTGAAAAAATACAGTTCACGAAGATCGTAAAAAGTACGAATGCGACCAGTGCGAGAGGAAGTTTTTACAAAAATCTGATTTTTTTTCTCCACCAAAAGTTAATCTTCAACATTAGTAATCACTTAATGACAAAATGATGACTATTGGAAATGTTTTAAAGTAAATAATAATGCATTGGCTTGTCTTTGAAAATTTTTCTATCACAATTATCTTAGAAATATTAAGCGAATTTTGAATGACCTGAAAATAAAATAATTGTATCAAACAATTTAGATTAGTTTTCAGTCGTTTTAAGTACGATAATACTTTACTTTAAGTCTTCGCCGCTAGATGGCGAGTATACCATTGTCTGTAAATCTGCAAGTGGTAAAGTTAAAAGACTTGCATAAAGTCGAAGCATGATATAGATCAAAGCATTATTATATTGCATCTATAGTTTGACAATTATTTGCTTGCTTATCAGTACTTGCAAACTCCTGTAACGAAACACATCATCTTTCAACAACTCCAAACGATCATCTACGTTGTTTTTCGATTTTTTTTAAAAGCGGTTTCGTTCGCTTCGGTTAGTCGCTCTGCGGACGATTGATTTTTATTCGCTAATATTATATTACTGGCATGGTCGCGCGCAGACTTTTTATAACGCCAAATATGAAGCGCGACTCGTAAATTTTTATATCTTCATTTACCGTGTACTCGTTTGAAAGAGAAAAATGGCGATGGTTCAATGAAAATATAGCTTATTCGCTTCTCGGTCACACCAACAATAACGATTCAGTAGTACTTATGCTGTCGTTCGCATATAAAAGAGCATCATATACGTCCTTATTACATCTGTATTCATGCACTTTTATAGACAAGGTCCGTCTGTGACAGTTTAAAAATATGCAGCTCCGCGGAGCTATTTAATTAAATGTATCTCGCCGTCTCTCTGGAAAAACATCGCATATAACTCTCCGTGTCGCCACGCAGTATTTTTAACATAGATTTTATTTTATTTTTTTTTCCTTCTAATCAAGGCTATACGTATAGCGCACAGCTCACTGGGACGAAGTGAATCGAGGTCTTTTTTTCTTCTTCTTCTTTTTTCCATGCCTCGTGGGCAAAAATAGTTGCGAAATTTTCTACATTATTTATCGAGCCCTGTAATACAAATTCGATTTCCAGCTGAGCGAGTCCCAATATATAGCGTACAGATAGATATATTAGCCGCACGCAGTGTCGGCGGCGATCGCATTGAGATACTTATTTTGCACACCTCCCAATTCGTGTCTTGAATATATTTACGCAGCATCTAGATAATAACGCGCGAGTACTATTATCAGTTCGCGATACGATCGGTGTTTTCTTTTTTTTTTTTTTTTTTCGTGCTTATGCGGCGTAAGGTACCAATCATTTCTGCACTGCCTATGTGCACCGAGCGGCGCTGGGCTAATCGCATTTGTATATAAATATTATGCGCACACTGCGTGTATTATATATACGCCCGCGTAGGCGTCGCGGTGTTCTGTTGTAGGAGGATCGACGAAGGAGAGAAAAGTTTAGATTGATAATTATCGATTAAGAATCCGATTGAGTAATGTAGAGAAAGAAAAAAAAACGAACAATGAGCAATTATGTGAAAAAAATTCGTGCCTTTTGACACGTATCATCGAGGCAAGTCGACTTGACTCGGCGTCACTTGCTCCATAGACGTCGGATTGCGAACTGCTGCTGCTGCAGAAATCTCACTCACGCATGTACATCGTTGGCAATTAAACGAAGCGAGCAATTTATCACTCTCCCTCTCTTTCACCAATGAGTCTTTTCTCTCGAACTATCATCGTGCCGCATTTTCGACCTACAGCTAGTGTAATCTTCTTCTCTCGAAAAAGTCACGAGTAGTTATTGCGTAGGCAGCAGCTTTTCGTGATCGCTGCGATTGGAGGAGGCTGCGTCGTTGATACAAATCCATCATTAGTAAAATTGTTGTCAGTTTTCGAGCTACACGAGAAAGTTTTAGTCACGCGTAGCGCGCATTGTATCGGGCCATGGTTTTATTGAATCGGACATTTTTTTTACTCCATCGCTAAATCGACCCTTCTCTGTTCTGATTTCGAGTTGAGCTGTTTTCGCTTGAAAGCCAGATATAGTATATTTCTCAACGGGTGCACATATGGTTTTTTAGCAAAACGAGGGATTATAGCACGAGCCGAAGGCGAGTGCTGTAACGAGTTTTGTTAAAAAACCATATCTGCACCAGTTTGAGATAATATTTTTTCCTACGAGAGCCTAAAATTAGCGGCAAAGTTGCGTATTTTAGGTTAGAGTGGGGAAAAGAAGATTTCTATTTTCGTACATTATTATATTTACATGTGTTTTGAATTTTGATACAAGCCAATGTAATCGTTCGATAAGTTATAGTTCCATTGTGAATATACTTTCAAGTTCCGCCACTAGATGTCATGTTCAAATCCGCAAGTGAAAAATGTCAGTTTCTGAGATATTTAAAGTCGGATGAGGCTCTTTCTTAATATCCTTGTATGAGGTACCCTACCGAAAACATACATGCTGTATGTGGGGCAAATTTCCTGATATGAAGTGTCCTAGCGCTCTGCCGCACGGCATTTTTTGGCCAAATCACTCAATTTCTAACTCGCTGTAAAAGTATCAAAACGCCTCTCAAAAAAATAACTAACTAATGATTTCGATAGAAAATTTCCTCAGCTTTCCGATGGTGACATTAGATTTCCCATAATTTTCCGTTTGGCTCAGCGTGCGCAACTTTGAAAACGTCGCCGTGCGATCAAATCACGCGCGGTCGCGCTCGATTAGGAATTTTTGTTTATCCGACACAGGTGCGCGAGAAGCAGGCGTAAATAAGGCGATAAAAAGAAATACGCGTAAAGACGCGTCGTCGTTGTTGTTGTTGTTGTTGCTGCTGCGCGCAAGCGCATCTATACACTCGAATTTTTGGCTCTTAATCGAGTAATACTACGCGAAGTTTATTTTGGCGGACGCACTCGCTCGACGAATTCCACAATCGCCATTTGTGTGTATACAATGTTATACGCTCGCGACTTTTTGAGAATTTTCCAAAACACTCGCGAGCGCTCGCGAGAGAAAAATATAAAGCGAGGATGTAAGTGCGAGTAAATTACTTCTCACTCTTTTCTCTTGCTATATACCATATTGTACTTGGCGTGTCGCGCGCAAATATATATAATCACCGCGCCGTATTATAGCCGGTGGGGCTGCACACACACACATGTGTATACACGCACGAAAAATAAATTCCACCGCTTGCGCAGAGAGCTTATTTCTATTTCTGAAGAAAGTAACATAATAGGTGGGAAAGTCTCTCTCTCTCTCTCTCGAAACGATCATCTTCCGACGTAATAACGCGTACGTATACGCGTTGACTATTTGTGTTTTGCGCCGATATAGATAGTTGTATATGTGTGTATTTCATAGCGACTCGCACATAGATGTATTATAATATACAGTATATATTTTAAAATCCCCGAGATCGGGTTAATTTACTTAATCGAATCATCGTATACACACATATGTACAGACGTACAGACATATACGCGTATTTTTGTTCAAGCTCAGCGCGACGGCGTGAATCAAAATCCATGGTCTCGATCTCATTGGCTGCTCATACGTACGACATTGAGCTCCTAATGCACTTTTATGGCGAGGAATTTATATATATACGTGCGCCTCGAGCAATTTTCCTATGCAGCATTTGGACGTGACCTAGCGCGTATTTACAAAAGTCGATGCAAAGTTCGGATTATGTGTCGAGTCTTGTTTACGTATTTATCTGGCGACCAATGGAGGCCGTTTACCCGTTCTCGCTCGAAATTTATTCGGGCTTAAAAACAACAACAGCAACAAAACAAAAATTAATCAAAGCACCGTATAGCACATGAGAAATCGATGCGGCCATTGTAAATGCTAATCACCGAGTGATTGAAGAAGAAGAAGAAAGTTTAACGAGCGAGGAGCGTATTTTTTTTTCTTCTTCTTTTTTTATATTTATAGCTAACGCGACGCGGCGACGCAATATCCCCCCGACGACGACGACGACGACGACGTCAAGTGGCGGCGCAGTGACTTCCGATTGTGCCTGTGCGCGCGGACAGGGTGCGTAGGAAGAAGGCGTTAATGAAAACTTGATTAGCCCGAGCCGATGACAACGTCGCGACGCGACAAGTTCGATTTATAGCCTACTTCATTCCCTGCGCAGCAGCAGCAGTTCCTTGGCTCTTCGCTGCCCTTGAATTATGTATCGAGTGACGCGCGTACGTTCTCTCTCTCTCTCTCTCTCGTCGCTCCGCTTAGACAGAGACGGATTATTTCGTATTTTTACATTTTATTCCTTTATAATATAATTCAGAAAAATCAGGCGAATGAAAAATGAAAAATATATGTATGGGGAAACTCGCCGCCGAGCTGCACACGTGTGCAGGCCACGATCTTATATTTCTCTATCAGTGCGTGTACGCACTTTTCTCTGTCTCTCTCTCGATCCGTCTGCGCGCACGAAGATTTTCACCGACGATTGTGCGGTCGCATTGCGGTTGACGAGAGAATGTATGTATACGCGACGACGACGACGACGACACAATAAAAAAAAATAGAAAAAAAAATCAACGAGCGTGTAGACCGTTTTTTTTCAACTTTTTTTTGCCTTTTCCTCCGCTTCTTCTTCCTTCGCGCGCGGTGAGCTCGGTGGGTTGCGTCTTCATTATTCGCCATGGTGCGCGCAGCACCTCGTATATATACAGCATAGCCTTCTTTTCTCTTCGCTTTATAGAGTAATGCATAAGTATACTAACGTCGACGACGACGACGACGACGACGCGATTGTCACGCTCAGTTAAACCTCGAGAGATGCGAGAAATTCTATATAGCCCCCCTCGAATGGGTTACGGAATAATAGGACTACGACTCGTGTGCGCACGTGTATAGCATAAGAGAAATTAATTTCCCATTAGCTCGCGTTTTTTTTTTTTTTTCATTTTTGTTTGGAAACGATTCGTGGAAATGACAGCGATGAGCGATGAGGACAGATGCATATTAAAACTTGAAAAACCGCCCACACTTTCGTTATAAATATATGATTATCGATATTGCAAAACTATTATATTACATTCAATTTTATAACCAATCGTCCATCCTTTCGTTGCAGAACACGGCAATTCGGAGTTCCATCGGTCAGTGAGCCAGCCCCAGCGAGCCAGTGAACAGCAGCAGCGGGAGGAGGTCAACCGAGAGGAGAGAGACGTCGACAGAGAGAGATGGCCGACGTTGCGACGAAAACGAAGAGCATGAGCGTCGTAAGTAGCAACAACGTTGCCCTGAACGGCAAGACTAACAACTCGTCGCGAGACTTGAGCGTGTGTGGTTTGCAAACTACTAACAACGGCTTGACCATCAACAACGACAATAACGGCCTGAATAATCACGGCGACCTGCTGCTGAGCCACAATAACAAACTCGTGAGCTGCGTCGATCGCGACGACGACGAACAACACGACGACCGCGTCAACGAGGAGGACGACGACGATCATCTCGTCGTGATCGCGAACAACGCGAAGAACGAGCAAGACTCTCAGCAACAGCAGGACGACGACAAAAGCCTGCAGGAGATAATCGACAGCGAGCTCGCCCTGAGGATATCCGCGGCGAACAACGACACGGCCGCTGCGGACGACGATACCGAGGACGACGAGCCACTGCTCGAGGACGACATGGTGGTACAGCAGCAGCCTGAAATCACCAAGAGGATTATTCTTGAGCCTCGACGCGGGTCTTTGATCGACGAAAACGAGCAGTTCATAACGCACGAGATCGAGCATTATCGGCTGATAGCCGAGCCCTATCCCAATGCCCACGTCAGTCCCGACCCGAAGGATCCGCCAGATGTCGAGGACGTCGACGAGGACGAGGACGACGAAGTTTTCGAAATCGAGACGGAGACCACGACGACCGAGCCCACGACCACCACGGGTCCGTCTCTGCCGTCCGCCTACGAAGTGTCCAACGAGCTGCAGTTGAAAAACGACATCAATCACGAGAAGGAGGAGGACATCGGCAAGCAAGCCGAGGACGATCAGACCACCACCAACACCCTGAGCGATTTCTTAGTCACGGAAGAGACCACCGACGACAACAACTCGTCCAAGGGCGGTGGTCAATCGTCGATCGTCGCCACCGACAAGCTCTATCAGGACATCGACGAGCTCGTCGTCACGCCCAGCAGCAACTGCAGCAGCGGCAGCGGCAGCAGCAACGAGGACAAGAACAACGGACATCTGCTGACGGACGATCTGCTGCTCGACGAGATAACCGAGGACGACTCGTCCAAGTACAACGACAACGAGTTCAAGGATCTGTCGAGCGCCACCTTCATCGAGCACGAGATACCCGAGCCGATCTCGCTTAAAGAGGCCTCGGGGGTGGACGAGAAGTCCTGCTCGTTTTACGAGACCGAGGCCAGAAGCCCCGAGCCGACCAGCGTGGACAACGACGACGACGAGAGCAACAGTAGTCTGTCGATCAGCAATATACCGACGACTACGACGCAGACCGTGTCCACCGACGTGACGGATTTCAAGGACAACAACACCAACACCACCACCACCAAGAGCTCCGATTGGCTCGACGATCATCATCGCCACGTCGACAAGGAATTATCACCCGTGTCGATCGTCGTCACGCAAGCCGCGGAGGAGCCGCAGCAGCAGCCGCAGAGCTTGCAGAGCTTGCCGAGCTTGCACGATCAGTGCAGCGTGGGCAGCACCCCCTACGACAGCGGCAACTTTTACAGCCAGGAGGGCAAGTTCGAGAATTATCTCGAGAAGAGCGGCAGCCGACTGCTGGAGGAGGACGACGGCGGCGATCTGGCTCCGCTCGCGACTCCCGACGAGATCTCGGAGATTTCCAATGCCGCCTCTAACGATGTGAGTTTGCGCTTTGCTTCTTTGTTTTTTTTTTTTGCACATCGATATAATGGATCGTTATAGATATCGATTTTCTTTTGATCGAATATTATCATCGGCGGACTCGTACGTATTCAAATGTTTTGACATTTTCAGTATTGTGTGTCGTTTGTTTTTGAGTTTTCTTTTATTTCAATTTATTTGTTTATTTTCTTTTTTTTTTGGTTTTTAAATTTTTGCTCGACTCGCTAACGCCGTGTTTTCTTTACTAAAAAATAACAATGAACATCAACTATATTATATAATTATATATATTTCATAAGGACGAAAGTGCACATACGTGTTTGCGATGAATAAAACGACTTTAAAATTTTTTAAAATACATGGCCATTAATCGATTTATCTTTGGCTAATTTTCTTATACAGTTATGTTAGAAATATTAAGCGCATTTTGAGATACACATGAACCTGAAAATGACAATTTATCTTTTTCAAAAATTTAGCCTAGTTTTCAACCGCAAATAATATATACGATGTTAGCCTCAACCGCTAGATGGCGAGTACCTTCATTTTCAAATCTGCAAGTGGCAAAGTGAAAATATTTGTATAAAAGTCCCTTAATTGTATCAAATTGTATCGTCAATTGTATAGTTCACGTTGAAATGAGTAAAATTTGAACACTGATTTTCTCTCTTCATCGACCAACCATCAACCCCATATTGCTTCCTCATAGAGGAAGCTTTGTGATGGGCTCCATTTCGGCTTTTTTATAGAGTAATCGTAGGGTATATTTAATGATATTTCTATATACTAGATCGAATTTCTGACACATGTTGGTATGTATGTGTGTGTGTGTGTGTGTGTGTGTGTGTGTGTGTGTGTGTGTGTGTGT